>NC_136272.1:56647309-56694809 GCF_964187855.1 Myxine glutinosa
GTTCATTCGCAACGCCAAAGCGAACGGCGAACGGCTTGCGAGTACAGTGACAATCCCCCCCCTCTATTTACATGAATGGTTTGGTCCATTCGCAACGACCACAGAACCCCCCCCCTCTATTTACATGCAATGGTTTGGTCCAAAGCGAACGGCTTCCGGAGTTTGGTAAAGCAATCGCCATCGCGTGCACAAACGCGCAGGAAAGCGAATGAATCGCAAATTCGTTTTTATTAGTTTTAAAACTTTATTAAAACATAGTTTAACGCCAACATAGTTTGCAAACGTGAAATAAATGAATACGCTCTCAAATGTGCCATCCGAGGCAGAGTGTGTCCGCCACGTTCGGCACACGCGATCGTTCGCTGCTCTCTGATTGGTTGAATCGTTTTTTGGACATAGCTCGGTAAGTAATTGTCCGATTAATATGAAACCTTGAAAAGGCACATCCTCGGGTCCCCAGCAATATACCTGGCAAGTTAAAAGTATATCGGACCCGTGGTTGTCGAGAAACAGCGGTCACAGACAGACAAACGTACAAACGTACAAACGTACAGAGATTACTGGAATTATAGATAGATGAGCCATGACTCCATTTTTTCCATTGAGCCGTTTCGGAGATATAGAGGGGCCAATTTGAAGGCGTTTTCCAAGATGGTGCCCATACTACGTGACATATGACGTCATAATTAGCAGTAAAGAAGTGTACATGTCTAGCCAATCACTTGGTGAAAAATTCGTGTCAATCAGACCAACAGTTGCTGAGAACATTGATTTTAAAGTTTTCGGAGGTGAAAAAATAAGGCGGAAGAGAAATAATAAACTGTAGGAAAAACAATAGGTATTCCTCTGCATCTAAATGCAGGAGGAAACCTAATAATAATAAATGTTAATAATAATATTAACATAGTTAATACGATCGTAATAATGCAATCTGTTTGTCGTGATTGCAAAGTTACCGGTACTGGATTGAAGCGGTCTATGGTGGATGAACGACTTGTGAAGAAGCGTGTACTAATTAATTAATCACGGGAGTAAGAAATTAGCCTCAGTTTATTAGTCCCCTACCGGTGTACACCGGAGGGGACTATCGGTTTGCACTCCGTCCCTCCATCTGTCAGTCCGTCATGCAAAGAACAGTTTTCCGGACTTTTTTTCTAAACTCTTAATGCTAATGATTTCAAACTTGGTACATGGTTTCCTCATGATAAGTTACAGATCAAATTCGAACTTCACAGCGTTTTTTTTTTTTTTTTTTTTTTTTTTTTTTATACAAGATCGAGGCTCGTGAAAGAGCGAACATTAATCACACAGAAAGACAAACCGACACATAAAACATATAACATCGGGAGCGGTAGACAAGATGGGGAGAGAGGGGGAAGGACACAAACACAACATTTGAGAGCAGGGACCGAGAGACATGGAGACATCGAGAGATCTGAGAGAGGGCGAGGGCTTTGGGGGGGGGGGGGGGCATGGGAAGGGGGCGGTGGGAGAGGTATAAAACATATGGACACTGCCAGGACTTCCAGGAAAGAAGTTGGAATTTCAAACAAGGTGGATCTGGGGTGAATTAGCGGGGGTAGAAAAGATCAAGGTTTTGGATGGGGGAAGATAAGAGATGGTGGTGAACAGCTGTTTTAAAGACCTGGAGGGAGGAGTGGGATTGAAGGGAGTGAGGGAGTTTGTTCCAGAGGCGGGAAAAAAGAGGAATGAAAGAGTGAAGGTGAGCAGAGAGCCGAGATTTCGGCAGTTTAACCATCAGAGGGTTGCTGGCAGATCTTGTGCGACCTGTAGGAATATTTGGGGGACAGAGCACAGAGAGAGCTGGGGGTGCAAGGCCGGAGAGGAGTCGGTAGAAGACAGAAAGACCACCTACCTGCCTGCGGTGAGTGAGTGAAAGGCCCTCAGAGATAGCTTCATCGCGGGAGATTCCAATAATTCTGAAAGCTTTGGTTTCAACAGCGTGAAGCCGAGCTAGGTGTGAGGCAGGAGCACCGGCCCATAGGGGAGAACAGTATTCCATTGAGCTGCGGATGAAAGCCTTGTATGTGGTGAGGAGCTCAGGTGTGCCGAGGAAGGACTTCGCACGACGGAGGATGCCCAGTCGGCGACTGGCTTTGGAGGCCAGCTTGGAAATGTGGTTTTCCCAAGAAAGATCATGGCAGATAGTGAGACCCAAAATCTTGAGCGACAGAACTTCTTGGAGAGGATTGTTGAGAAAGTAGATGGGAGGGTTGTCTGGTCGATCTTTTCGGAGAGACATAGTAAGAGTGTGAGATTTGTCAGGATTGAAAGACATGTTCCACTTCTTTGACCAGTCTGATTTTGTCCAGGTCTTCAGAGAGTGAGGAGGCAGCAGACTGCCGATCTGAGGGAAGAGGAATGGAGCGGCAGAGAGTGGAGTCATCAGCAAAGAGATAGAGAGGATTTTCGAGAGAGTCAGAGAGATCATTGATTAAGACCAGAAAAAGCACGGGGCCCAGAACACTGCCTTGGGGAACTCCAGCCTGAACAGGAAGAGGAGATGAGAGAAACCCATTCAGGGCCACACGTTGACGACGACTAGAGAGGAAGTCCGCCAGCCATGCGTGGAGATTTCCATGGATACCAAAGGAGGAGAGTTTGGTGAGCAGAGCGGGGTGCCAGACCGTGTCGAAGGCACGTGATATGTCGAGGGAGACAGCTCTAATTTCCTGTTTGGCATTGAGGACCTCCATCCATTGTTGAGACAGCAGAAGCAGCATGTCCAGAGTAGAGTGACCTGGTCTGAAACCAAATTGATGATCAGAGATCAAGCCATTGGAGAAGAGGAAAGATTTCATATCCGAAGCAATGATGGATTCCATGACTTTGCTGATAATTGGGAGAAGGCTGATTGGTCTGTAGTTGCTAGGATCTGTTTTTGCACCTTTTTTGTGCAAAGCGGTGATGTTGGCTGATTTCCAAGCAGATGGCAGTTGACCTTGAGCAAAAGAGAGGGTGAAGAGAACAGAGAGAGGGTGAGATAGAGCAGCAGAGCAGGATTTTAGGACCCGTGGGCTGATGCCGTCGGGTCCAGTTGCAGAATCAGAGTCGAGGGTTGACAGAAACTTTTCCACCTTGTCAGGAGGAAAGGACACGGAGTCCAGGAGCAGCAGGGTACGACTGGGTATGGTGGGTACAGAGAGGGATGGGTTTGGGACACAAGATTTAGAGGCAAACACAGAGTTGAGGCATTCAGCTTTTTCACGTGCGGAGTCAGCTGTGTAGCCATTTGAGGTAAGGGAGGGGATGGAGGGGGAACAAACACCAGAAACGGATTTGACCAGACGCCACCAGGATTTGGAAGAGGGAGACAGATAAGAGAGTTCGGTCTTGAGAACGGAGAGATATTGTTTCCTGGCTCTCCTGAGGGTGGACACACACTTGTTTCGGGCTTTGTGAAAGGAAATGAGATTTCCTTCCGTTGGATTTGCTTTCCAGGGGACGAAGGCAAGTTGTTTCTGGGCAACAGCCTCACCACAAGATTCCGTGTACCATGGACGGGAGGAAGGGTATGACAACTGAAGACGAGATGGGATAAATCTGTGCATGAGAGAGAGCAATTTACTTTGGAAGAATTCCCAGGATGAGTTGATGTCAGAGGTGGTAGAGATGGGAGACCAGTCCAGATGATTGATGGCTGCTTGAAGACCGTGCCAGTTGGCCTGAGTGAAATGCCAGACTCGTCGACGCTGAGCAGGCTCCCTGAGGATGGTCAGAGAGATGTCCACTTTAACAAGGACATGATCAGATGATCCGATCGGAGCAGAAGAAGAGCAGCAGACATTTTCAGGGAAGTTAGTCATAACCAGGTCCAGAAGAGAAGATGTTCCGTTGACTGAGATCCGGGTCGGGAAATTGACAGATTGTGTCAGTCCCAGTGAGTCGCAGAAGTCCTTTGCTGAGGAGCCATGGCTGGTGAGAGAGGTACCCACACCCAGCCAACTGGCATGATGACAGTTGAAATCACCACATATGAGGAAGAGAGAGTTGGGATGAGTAGATAGAAGTTGGTCCATATCATCAGACAGCGAGATGTAGATGGAGTCATCACTGTTTGGTGGACGGTACAACACACATATGAACAAGAGGTGGGAGCGAAGGGGAAGCCGTAGCCAGAGGTATTCCTGGGGGTGAGGTGGAGAGAGTGCAGTGCGGGGCGAGTGAGGAAGAGAGTTTTTGATAAAGATAGCAACCCCGCCTCCAGGACGAGGCTCAGGTCTATCATACCGGAGGAGGGAGTAGCCCGGGAGAGATACTATGGAATCAGAGACATCATAAAGGAGGAACGTTTCTGTTAAGCAGATCACGTCTGGTTTGACAGAAGCAACCTGTATGGAGAGACCAGTTAAGTTTGAACGAAGGCCCCGGATGTTTGAGGTCCATACCGTTAATGAAGAGGAAGGGGGAGCATCAGAAACAGAACAGGGGGGAGGAGGGGTAGGGTAAGATGTGGAAGAGGTGGAAGAGGTAGGGAGAGCTGTTGAAGGTGTGTCAGAGATTTCAGAATAGCTCGGAGAAAGGGAAGGATGGGGCGGACAAAAGGTTTGATGGTGATTGGGTGAGCCACAATGAGGTGTTATTTGAGGAGGGGGAAGAGCGAGGCAGAAGGTTGGGGGAGATGGAGGTGAGGGTTTGAAGGGGGAAGAAGCGGGGAGGATGCTTTGAGGAGGGGGAGTGAGGGGGGAAATTGAGAAGCAATGAGGGTGGGGAGATTTGAAGGGGAGGGGTGAGGGGGGAGTTTGGGAGGGAAGGGACAAGGGGAGGGATTTGAAAGGGATGGGATATGGGGGAGATTTGGAGGGGAGGGGTGAGGCAGGAGTCTAGGAGGGGAGGGGCGAGGGGGCGTCTTGGCGGGGAGGGGTGAGGGGGTAGTTTAGGAGGGAGGGGGCAAGGGGGGAGATTTGAAAGGGATGGGTGGGTGATGGGGAAGATTTGGAGGGGAGGGGTGATGGGGAAGATTTGGAGGGGAGGGGTTATGGGGAAGATTTGGAGGGGAGGGGTGAGATTGGATTTTTGAAAGTGTACGATTTATGGGAAACGAACATTTATTGCAAAATGAGTTTCTTGTGACCTTCGAGTTAAAAATACGTTTAAGGACGCTGGATGGAGGATGGAGTGCAGGAGAGTTTAGGGAATGTAGAAAAAAGGCACTATAGGAGATGGATATTTTTTTTGGGATGAATTGATTTGGTGAGCAAGTCGACCCAATCTTGGATTTTGACATGGCGACCCAATTTTCAATAGCGTTCTTCCTTATGCCTAGATACACCCACACACCAGAAGGTACTTCGCTTATTTTTCAAGATATTTCGCTCACAAGGTTCAGACATATATATGGTGACGGCCGTCCTGGATTTTGACGTGGCGACCCACTTTACAATAGCGGTCTTCCTTATCGTGAGATACACCCACACACAAAATTAGAAGTTGGCACTTCGCTTATTTTTCAAGATATTCATCTCACAAGGTTCGGACATACATGGCGGCGGCCATCTTGGATTTTGACATGGCGACCCAATTTTCAATATGGCTCTTCCTTATACCTAGATACACCCACACACCAGATTAGAAGTAGGTACTTCGCTTATTTTTCAAGATATTTCGCTCACAATGTTCAGACATATATATGGTGGCGGCCATCTTGGATTTTGACGTGGCGACCCATTTTTCAATATCGTTCTTCCTTATGCCGAGAAACACCCACACACCAAATTAGAAGTTTGTACTTCGTTTATTTTTCAACATATTCATCTCACAAGGTTCAGACATACATCGCGGCGGCCATCTTGGATTTTGACGTGGCGACCCAATTTTAAACAGCGTTCTTCCTTGTGCCTAGATACACCCACACACCAAATTAGAAGTTGGTACTTCGCTTATTTTTCAAGATATTCATCTCACAAGGTTCGGACATACATCGCGGCGTCCATCTTGGATTTTGACGTGGCGACCCAATTTTCAATATCGTTCTTTCTTATGCCGAGAAACACCCACACACCAAATTAGAAGTTGTTACTTCGCTTATTTTTCAAGATATTTCGCTCACAAGGTCAGACATATATATGGTGGCGGCCATCTTGGATTTTGACGTGGCGACCCATTTTTCAATATCGTTCTTCCTTATGCCGAGATACACCCACACCAAATTAGAAGTTGGTACTTCGCTTAGTGTTCGAGATATTTCGCTCACAAGTTTCAGACATATATATGGTGGTGGCCATCTTGGATTTTGACGTGGCGACCCAATTTTAAACAGCGTTCTTCCTTATGGCGAGATACACCCACACACCAAATTGGAAGTTGGTACTTCGCTTATTTTTCAAGATATTCATCTCACAATGTTCAGACATACATGGCGGCGGCCATCTTGGATTTTGACGTGGCGACCCAATTTACAATAGCGTTCTTCCTTATGCCTAGATACACCCACACGCCAGATTTGAAGTTGGTACTTCGCTTATTTTTCAAGATATTCAGCTCACAAGGTTCAGACATACATGGCATCAGACATACATGGCGCCGGCCATCTTGAATTTTGACGTGTGTTGCATCCACACACCAAATTTGAATGCGGTCCTTCGCGCACGCATGCCCGCACGCACACATGCACGCCCGCATGGACGGAGGGGAAAACCATAGTCCCCCTTTCGCTCCGCTGTGCGACGGGGGACAATTAGCGCTTCTTCCCTCTTCTTCAAACTCGCAAAGAGGATTTTTGAACAGGCAAATTCGTGATTAAACAAACAATTTTTTTTATGTCGTAGATGTTTGGTATGTATGTATGTCCCTCACATATTTCGTCTACATATTGGGTGAGTTTTATACCCACAATTACTCTTCTGAAAAGTAGAATGTAATGCCATTTGTCTTTGCCAGTTAAGTTTCTTTCAACACCCTTTACTTTAGGGACCGTTCATATATTTGGTTGGGGCAAATTATCACACTTTATGATTGGGGGAACTGAAATTATGACAACAGGGTGATGATATTTGACAGGGGGTGGGGGGGGGGTTCGTGCCCCCCCCAGGCCCCAGATCATATATAATTAAAACTTTGATGAAGGGCTTTTCGAAACATTGAAGCATTTCTTATGACTGCCTCCAACCACACTGACTGAGCTTGGTGTTGATTTAACGGTGAGGGTGGAGGGCTTGGAATCCTAGGGTCCTGAGTTCGAATCCCGGTCAGTTGTTGTACTAATACCAGGTGGGGTTGACTCAGCCTGCCATCCTTCCGAGGTCGGCAAAATGGGTACCAACTCACGAGGTCCTCTCTCCAAGAGGTTGTTGGCAGGATTTGCACTCCAGCAGCCGTAAAGCACCTCATTCCGTAACACACACAGAGGTGTGTGTCGGGATGGTGCTGAGATCACTTTGAGTGTTGACTAACTAACAAACATATACAACTAGATGATAATCATAAAATACTTACCCTGCACAGTCAACTTGGTGCGAGCCAACTCTATTTTTGAACGTTTCTTTTTTTTTTTTGATCCAATATGGCTGCCAGACAACGTGAGCGATGACATCATAAGTTTATATTCTCGAAATAATTGTTGCATAGATCATGCTCAATAAATTTCAAACTGATCAGACTAATTGTTGTCCCTGTCGAATTATGACGTCATAATTATGGCCCCAATGACGTCATCGTTAACAACACCTATTCTCCATATGGAGTGATTTACAACGAGCCACGTTTCAATTTTTAAAATGTTGACACGGCACACACTTTACTTTACTGAAATGCAGACACAAATGTCATATTTTCGTCAAAAATCGTCGGAATTTCACCAAATCTGTTTTGGTCGTGTGTTAATATACCGCAACGATTGACAAATCTGAAATCAGAATTTTATTTGAGTTCAAAATGACACCGTGAGATCGCTCCGTACTTTGACTGCTCGTCATGTGCAGTGTGATAATTAATTCCATGCCCACTCTCGAAAGCTGTTCTTCTTCACGCAATAACAACCTCAGGCTTCCAGACCGTACATCCAATCATCTTGAAATTTTGCACACGTTACAATTCATTACCTCTACTATAATACAAAGTTGCACGTCGATCAATGAAGCGGTTCAAGAGTTATAATTTTTTAATATTTTCGTTTAATTATTTGTATCTGCCAAACCACGTGACCTATTGCGAATTCCAAAAGGTCATTTTAGGAGACTGATATGCTGACACATCTGTGAAGTTTCCCCATCGATAGGATCACAAATGAGGGAGGAGCTAGGTTTTAAATGTTTATGCTTTAAAACGTCATGACTCCGAAACCATGTGATGCATGACGTCTTTCTCAGAGGCGTTTTTGTTCGTCACGTGTATGCGATTCTGCCTGCAAAGTTTGGCCTCAATCTGTTCAGTCGTTTCGGAGAAAATTGGATTTTAGTGGTTTTTCAGGCTTCTCACTCAAAACAATATGGCGTCCGAACCACGTGACTTACGACGTGATTAGAATTTTATTTCTGCATCAATTTATAGAGGGGATGCTCAAGAAATTTCATCCTGATCGGATAAAGGTTTTTACTTGTCGAATTATGATGTCATCATGGCGGCACCTATGACGTCATCATTCACATATGTTATTCCGCATGGAGAGTTCTTTGCAATGAGACCCGTCTCAATTATTTCTGTGCAGCGGTTTATGAGATAGAGGTGCAACGGTTTATATTTTTCCACGATGGCGCCCATACCACGTGACCTGTGACGTCATAAGTCACTAAAATATTCTACCGGAGGAGGCCCTCCTATGGTGAAAATTCCATGTCAATCAGACCAACGGTTGCCGAGAAAATGATTTTTTAAAATGCAGACACGCACGACGTACGTTCGTATCCGAATGCTTAACCCTGCCTATCGCTTCGCGAGCGCAGGGTAACAAGCCTGGCTACGCCGCTGTTAGACTTTCGGTCTTGTTGTCTTTTGAGAGATTTATGGACAAAAGACTTTCATAGTAAAAATATGCATCAAGAGCATGTGTAACTATCTTACTGTTGTACATTTGTGTAATCTTAAACGTCCAACAATGCGTTCCTTGCAACAGCAAAGACAGAAGTCTGAAGGTGCCAGATCTGAGCCTGGAAATTGTTAGGTGGGGGTGAAGAATGTCATCATCTTTATGATCACCTGTACATCTGGTGTTATGGTGAAGTTCACCTGTTTCCGCATTGTTAGTGCTATGGTGGCTTATAATGCACCCACAATTGGCTCCATTAATCTTTTGATATCGTGCTTTGGCCTGTAATGAAGTTCATAAACATTCCATTCTGAAGTCTGTGACAGCAATGAGCATGGCTGTCATTCAAATGAGGGACAGTAAAAGTTGTCAGTTATTGTCACAATGTCCATTGCTATACAACACACACTTTTTTTTGGATACAGAATCAAGGCTCGTTCGTGTAAGAGCTAACACATTGAACATGAAACATACAATGAAGGGAGTGGGAGACAAGAGGGGGAGGGAGAGGGAAGCACACAAGCACAACAACAGAAGAGAACAAGGACGTCAGTGGATCTGCGGAAGGGGAGGGCTGGTGGAGGAGGGAGGGGTACACGGTATAAAGCAAATTAACCCTTCTCGGAATTTCAGGAAAGAAGTTGGGGATTTAAAGAGGTGGATTTGGGGTGTTTTAACGGGGGTAGAAAAGATCATGGTTTTGGATGGGGGAAGACAAAATATGGTGGTGAACATCTATTTTAATGACCTGGAGGGAGGAGTTGGATTGAATAGAGTGAGGGAGTTTGTTCCAGAGGTGGGAGAAAATAGGAATGAAGGAGTGAAGGTGAGCAGAGTCTTGATTTTGGCAGTTTAACCATAAGAGGGTTGCAGACAGATCTTATGCGACCTGTAGGCATATTTGGGGGACAGAGCACAGACAGAGCTGGGTCTAGCTATGCTTGAGAGGAGTCGGTAGAAGACAGAAGGACCACCAACCTGCCTGCGGTGAGTAAGTGAAAGGCCCTCGGAGTTATCTTCATCGTGGGAGATTCCAATGATTCTGAAATCTTTGGTTTCAACAGCGTGAAGACGAGGTAGGTGCGAGGCAGGAACACCATCCTAGAGGGGAGAACAGTACTCCATTGAGCTGCGGATGAAAGCCTTGTATGTGGTGAGGAGCTCAGGTGTACCAAGGAAGGACTTTGCACGACGGATGATGCCCAGTCGGCGAATGGCTTTGGAGGCCAGCTATTATTTGGAGGCCAGAGATATTAAGGAATCAGATGCATCTTGAAGGAGGAAAGTTTCTGTCAAGCAGATTATGTCTGGTTTGTCTGAAGCAACCTGTATGGATAGATCAATCAGGTTTGAGCGAAGGCCCCGGATGTTTGAGGTCCATACCATTAAGGAAGAGAGAGGGGATCATCGGGTACATGACAGGGGAGGGGTAGATGAGGGGTGAGAGGGGGAGGTAGGGAAAGCTGTTGATAGTGTGTCGGAGATTGCAGAAGAGTTAGGAGAAAGGGAAGGATGAGGAGTGTTACGTGCTCCTCCCCGACCCCCTGGTCACGGTGTACCTCCAAGCCCCGAGAGGAGTCATGGCAGAAAAATGTGTTATTCTGTGTGTCAAAGATCAATGGAGAAGCCACCCCAATTGTTACTCACAAACAAATATTGTATTGAGATCACACAAGAATAACGGTACAACAACAATAGTATTCAAAAGTACAATCAATATGTCCTATGATGGTACCATGAGTTTTGCAATATATAACTCACTGTGTTCCAAGTGAGTGTAACAAGAACATTCCCCAATGTCTCTTATTCCCGGCTCCAAGACGAAGTTGATTCGCTCCAACGATCACTAGAACGATGTCCAAACGACCAGAATCCCGTGCGGATGGCCAGGGCAGTCACACAGCCGAAGCTGTACAAAGGCGCCCTCAAGGCGACTGGGAAATCCAAAGGCGCCATACAGGCGACCTAGAGATCACACCCTCGGGTATGAACGAATTAGCCTTCAAAAATCCGTGTCTCGCACACGCCCCAGATCGACGTCTGAATGTGGTGAGAATTGTCGAAAAGAAACGAAACCGCGAGCGAAGCACAAATCCTGCGCGAATCAAAATGGCCGACGACCCGGTCTCGTGGCGCACGGCACGGCGATGATTCTCTCCTGAATCGATCGCAAAACCTGACATGCAGGTTGACCGGTCACAGCGATGACAACTCCGTCGTAGGAATTCCTCTCCCGGAAACCCGAAAGTTCGCTAGTGACTCTGGCTCGCCAACGTTCGCTTCAGAACCCGGAGCAACTCGGCTTTCTTGTCCGTCCGACTCATTCGCTCCGCCCTTTACCTCTCCTCTTCTTCTTCGTCGTCTTCCGGTTCCCGATCCGGTTTCATTTTTAAAACATTCCTTTTACCTTTTGACAATAATAATTGCTATTTCCCTCAAACAACAATAATAATAATAATACATGGAACCAGAAATGTCTCAAGTGGATGAAAGCCACCACAACGGAAGTGACGAATCCATAACAGGAGGACAAAAGGTTTTATGTTGATGGGATGAGGCACAGTCAGGTGTTGTTTGAGGGGGGAGAGCAAAGTAGAAGGTTGGAGGAGCTGGAGGTATAAGATGGAAGGGAGAGAAAGTGGGGAGGGGGCAGCTTTGAGGAGGGGGGAGGGGGGATAATTGGAGAAATATGGTAAGGGGGAGATAAGAAGGGGAGTGGTGGGGGTGCATAGTTTTGAAGGGTAAGAGTGAGGGGGAAGTTTTGAAAGGGAGGGGTGAGGGGGAGTTTTGAACGGGAGGGGTGAGGGGGAGTTTTGAACGGGAGGGGGGAGGGGTGAGGGGGAGTTTTGAAGGGGAGTTGTGATGGGGGAGTATTGAAGGGGAGGGATGAGGGGGGAGTTTTGAAGAGGAGTGAGGGGGGAGTTTAGGAGGGGAGGGGCAAGGGGGGAGTTTAGGAGGGGAGGGGTGAGGGAGGAGAATTGAAAGGGGGGAGTGAGGGGGGAGTTTTGAAGGGGAGGTGTCCTGGAGTTTAAAAGTGGACGATTAATGACAAATGAACATTTATTACAAACTGGGGTTAATGTGATTTTCAAGTCAGAGATCCGTTTAAAAACGATAGAGGAGGGGTGGACTGAAGGTGAGTTTAGAGAATGTAGAAAGGAAGGATTGCAAGAAATTGAATTTTTTTTTGCAGTGGAATGAATTGAAGAGGAAATTGAAAAAAGCCTTTTAAATAGAAAGAAAAACAGCGTGTTGTAATAAACCACTGAATAAAACACTGCAGGGGAAAGTTTAAACATATTCGAATGATATTTAAACAAATCCATGAAAAACAATCTGAGAAAAGTCCCTGAAATGAGGGTGTGAATCTGAAAGAGAAGGAGAAAGGGTTGAATGCGTATGGTGGAAACTAGAATTGGAAATGTGAGTATCGGCTGGAGATGGAAGGAAAAGGTGGAACAAAAAGGAGATAAAAGGTGGGGCGAGACAACGAGCACGTGGTCATGGGCGGAGCCCACGAGGAGAGAAGGAAATAAGAAAAAAAAAATGTATTTTTTTTTTGTATTTAAAACGTTAGACATAGGGTAAGATGTTCGGGGGAGATAGGGGGAGAAAAGAAAATCAAAGAAACAGCAATACATCGAAGGAAAGAACTTAAATTTACAAAATACCGACTGGTGTAGGGAGCCTAGAGGGACTGGGCCGCGCACGAGGTACGAACAGAAAACGACTAATTATATACAAGTTTGCACGAATTACAAACCAAGACCTAACTAGAAACACACAGTAACACATACACAGTCGAATAACCAGTGGAAATTTGACAAGGGCACGAATGGGAAAATACTTAAACTTTGATGACGTGGAGATCTCGAAGGACGCTTCTTTGCCAGAGGAACCGGAAGCGGAAGTTTTAGATTTATAATCACTTTTTGATTTTTATTCCATTTTACGTTCAAAATGATGAAGACCCTCACTTTTTTTTTTTTTTTACCCATTTTGAATATGACATCTTTTCAGCCTCAAAGCATGACAGAAAAAGGTGACTTTTTTAACGATCTCAAACTTGTTGTCTTCCATAATTTAAGAAAACTTAACAGGGTAGTAGCTGGTCTCTTCTTCTTTTTTGCATTGCTGACAAATTTGTACCGATGATGTCCAAACTTTATGTAAAATGAAATGTATAACTTTTCAGGAAACATTTGAATGCATTGTCTTAATTATAAATTGATAGTAATCCCATCATTTGTAATCACATCAGGTGTAAAAACAATTGTGGCACTAAAGTGAACAGTGAAGAAGAGGTCTGTCTGGAAGTAGTTTGTTTTTCATGTGAAGATATCACAGCCATTAGATATCTATGGTCGATAACAAAAGGCTCACAAACAGAAACAGAATTGCTGCAAAATATTGCACAGAACGGTAAGGGTTTACCACTATTTGTTTGTTTGCTTTCTCTGGTTCCAGGCACAATATCCTTAAAACTGAACTTTTAACAATTTTATCATGATTAATGTGGCAGTTTTGTTACAATATGAGTGATGTGTTCTTTATCAGCTATTTTTGTTCTGCAATGTCTTTTGTTGATTGTTTTTCTTCCATTTAACATACTAGTACACCCGCTCACTATGGTAGCGGCAGGAAGGGTCATTTCTCATTGGGTATATAGATTACAGTCTATCTATGGTCGGGTCTCAAGAACATTGGGTGTGTGTTCATTTACCAAGTTTCTTGTGGAGAGATCACCAAGTGGTTTAAGCATTCAAGCAAGCACTCCATTCAAAACCGTTAAGGAACAGCTGGCTCGGCAAGCGCTAGCTAGCTTGGCAAGCGCTTGGTAAATGAGCACGACCCGGGCTTCCTCCCTTTCGGTTTAATGTAAAACAGTAGGAGTGAGTTTCGAAAGTTCACTCCGAAAAACGCCATGGTAGCGGCAGGAAGGGTCATGTGATTAACCCAACCCTTGTGGGGTATATAGATTACAGTAGATCTTCACTCATTTCTGTAAGTAAAAGTTACCTCACGGATGTCGGGATTCCTCCAAATTTCTTATTTTAGTGTTATAAACAGCATGAGCGACTGTTTAAAAAGCTAATCATACGTGTTTGTGGTTTATAGAAGCCGGTGTTGTCAATAAACGCGTTCGTATTATGTCGAAAACCAGATTATGCTGTATCCCTTGGCTTGAGAATTCCGAAGCGCAATGGAGGCCGTCATCTTGCGGCTGCGGAAGTATGCATAACAAATTGAAAAACGTTCAATACGAGTTTCTTTCACCCATCGTCGTTTGATTCACAATCTTATGCACCTCTAATTTATAATTAAAATACTTTAAGACCAACCTCGGCCCGCACGGGCCTGGTTATCTTCAACGAAAAGCGTCACCAAACACCGGAACCAATGAGATTCGAGCATTTGAAAAAATATTTCTAAAACCAAATCACGCAATGGAGGCCGCCATCGACCGGATGCGGAAGTTTGCATAAAACAATTGCGAAAAAGTTCAATAGGAGTTTGTTTCACCCGTCGTTGTTTGATTCACAATCTAATGCACCTCTAATTTGTAATTAAAATACGTTAAGACCAACCTCGTTATCCTCAACGAAAATCGTCACCAAACACCGGAACCAATGAGATTCGAGCATTTGAATGCATAAAACAATTGCGAAAAAGATCAATAGGAGTTTGTTTCACCCGTCTTTGTTTGATTCACAATCTAATGCACCTCTAATTTGTAATTAAAATAGGTTAAGACCAACCTCGTTATCTTCAATGAAAATCGTCACCAAACACCGGAACCAATGAGATTCGAGCATTTGAAAAATAATTTTTTAAAGCTTATTACGCGTTTCTGAGGGTGAAAACGGCGTCAAATATTCTAAAATTGACGAAGAATTATTTTATAGAAATCTCGCGGCCGTCGGGGATAGTTTTTCACGGCCGGAAATATCCGAAGTTGAGACGGAATTCACCGAATTATTCAAGAAGTAAATTTTATCAATTTTAATCTCATCCAGAATGCAAATGGTACCTACTACACCTACTACACCTACTACACCGACGGTACCTACTACACCTACCTACTACCTACTACCTAACCTACTGATTCCATAGTGATGGGTAAAATAGTGGCAAGAGGCTTTGGCTTCGCAGGCTCATTGCGGCTTTGCAGTCGGGTACCAGTATTTTAACTTCTGGTAGAGGCCGTTGCTCCCACGAAAACGCCATGATAAGCTATTAATTTACGTTGACTTGACATCTGTTCAAGGAGGAAAACCCCCTTGGGGAGGTTGGATATTATTGGTATTAATTATGTTTTGTAATTACATTAATATTTTGTTATTATTGTTAGTTTTATTATTAGAAGCAGCCTTAGAAAAACGCCATGATAAAGCTAACTTAACACTGATATACACATCAACATGCAACCTAATTGACGGCAATGGCAGGGACAAACCCGCTTGGTGGAGAAACCCCCTTTCATTTTTTCTTTTTAATAAATTTGCAAAACTTTCTAAAATCCTGTTTTCTCTTTCTCATTATGGGGTATTGAGTGTAGATTGATGAGGGAAAAAATGAATTTAAACGATTTCAGCATAAGGCTGTAACATAACAAAATGTGAAAAAAGTGAAGGGGTCTGAATACTTTCTGAATGCACTGTATGGAGCATATTCTGACGTCGAGTTTTTGTTTTTTGATTGTTTGCTTGTTTGCTTGTTTGTATGTTTGTATGTTTGTTTGTTTGTTTGTTTGTTTGTCTGCGTGCGCTAATGTCCTGAACGGTGAAATATAGGAGGAAACCTCTAACACAAAAAATGTCGGGACGGGCCCCGGGAAGGTTACAGGCTAGGTTGCGAGGCCGGTCGAGGCCCATTTCGCAATTAAAAGCTGAGCTGAATTGTAGTCAATCTTCTATGGCCGTGTTTTTTTTGTTTTTTTTGTATACAGAATCGAGGCTTGTGAAAGAGCTAACATTTATTTCACAAGCAAATCAAACAGACAAACAAAATATATAAAAAGAGGGAGCGGTAGACAAGATGGGGAGAGAAGGGAAAGCACACAAACACAACATTTGAGAGCAGGGACATTGGGAGATGTGTGGGAGGGAGAGGGCTTGGGGGGAGGAGGCGTGGGAAGGGGGGGGGGGTGGGAGAAGTATAAAACACAAGGACGTCAAGGACTTCCAGGACAGAAGTTGGTATTTCAAAAAAGTGGATTTGGGGTGAAATTAGCGGGGGTAGAAAAGATCAAGGTTTTGGATGGGGGAAGATAAGAGATGGTGGTGAACAGCTGTTTTAAAGACCTGGAGGGAGGAGTGGGATTGAAGAGAGTGAGGGAGATTGTTCCAGAGGTGGGAGAAAAGAGGAATGAAGGAGTGAAGGTGAGCAGAGAGTCTTGATTTTGGCAGTTTAACCATAAGAGGGTTGCAGGCAGATCTTGTGCGACCTGTCGGAATATTTGGGGGACAGAGCCCAGAGAGAGCTGGGGGGGCAAGGCCGGAGAGGATTCGGTAGAAGACAGAAAGACCACCAACCTGCCTGCGGTGAGTGAGTGAAAGGCCCTTGGAGTTAGCTTCATCGCGGGAGATTCCAATGATTCTGAACGCTTTGGTTTCAACAGCGTGAAGACGAGCTAGGTGTGAGGCAGGAGCACCAGCCCAGAGGGGAGAGCAGTATTCCATTGAGCTGTGGATGAAAGCCTTGTATGTGGTGAGGAGCTCAGGTGTGCCAAGGAAGCACGACGGAGGATGCCCAGTCGGCGACTGGCTTTGGAGGCCAGATTTGAAATGTGGTTTTCCCAGGAAAGATCATGGCAGATAGTGAGACCCAAAAGCTTGAGTGACAGAACATCTTGGAGAGGATTATTCAGAAAGTGGATGGGAGGGTTGTCCAGTCAGTCGTTTCGGAGAGACCATAAGAGTGTGAGATTTGTCACGATTGAAAGACATGTTTCACTTGTTTGCCCAGTCTGTGATTTTGTCCAGGTCTGCAGAGAGTGTGGAGGCTGCAGACTGCCGATCTGAGGGATGAGGAATGAAGCGACAGAGAGTAGAGTCATCAGCAAAGAGATAGAGAGGATTTTCAAGAGAGTCAGAGAGATCATTGATGAAGACCAGGAAAAGCACAGGGCCTAGAACACTGCCTTGGGGAACTCCAGCCTGAACAGGAAGAGGAGATGAGAGAAACCAATTCAGGGCCACACATTGACTATGACTAGAGAGGAAGTCCGCCAGCCATGCGTGGAGATTTCCATGGATACCAACGGAGGAGAGTTTGGTGAGCAGAGCGGGGTGCCAGACCGTATTGAAGGCACTTGATATGTCAAGGGAGACAGCTCTAATTTCCTGTTTGGCATTGAGGATTTCCATCCATTGTTGAGAAAGCAGAAGCAGCATGTCCAGAGTAGAGTGACCAGGTCTGAAACCAAATTGATGATCAGAGATCAAGCCATTGGAGGAGAGGAAAGATTTCATATCCGAAGCAATGATGGATTTCATGACTTTGCTGATAATTGGGAGAAGGCTGATTGGTCTGTCGTTGCTCGGATCTGTTTTTGCACCTTTTTTGTGCAAAGCGGTGATGTTGGCTGATTTCCAAGCAGATGGCAGATGACCTTGAGCAAAAGAGAGGGTGAAGAGAACAGAGAGAGGGAGTGAAAGAGCGGAAGAACAGGATTTTAGGACCCGTAGGCTGATGCCGTCAGGTCCATTTGCAGAATCAGAGTCGAGGGTTGACAGAAACTTTTCCACCTTGTCAGGAGGAAAGGACACAGAGTCCAGAAGCAGCTGGGTACGACTGGGTACGGTGGGTACAGAGAGGGATGGGTTTGGGACACAAGATTTAGAGGCAAACACAGAGTTGAGGCATTCAGCTTTTTCACGTGTGGAGTCAGCCGTGTAGCCGTTTGAGGTGAGGGAGGGGATGGAGGGGTAACAAACACCAGAAGCAGATTTGACCAGATGCCACCAGGATTTGGAAGAGGAAGACAGATAAGAGAGTTCGGTCTTGAGAACGGAGAGATATTGTTTCCTCGCTCTCCTGAGGGTGGACACACACTTGTTTCGGGCCATGTGAAAGGAAATGAGATTTCCTTCCGTTGGATTTGCTTTCCAGGAGATGAAGGCAAGTTGTTTCTGGGCAACAGCCTCACCACAAGAATCCATGTACCATGGACGGGAGGAAGGGTATGACAACTGAAGACGAGATGGGATAAATCTGTGCATGAGAGAGCAATTTACTTTGGAAGAATTCCCAGGATAAGTTGATGTCAGAGGTGGTAGGAATGGGAGACCAGTCCAGATGATTGATGGCTGCTTGAAGACCGTGCCAGTTGGCCTGAGTGAAATGCCAGACTCGTCGACGCTGAGGAGGCTCTCTGAGAATGGTCAGAGAGATGTCCACTTTAGCAAGCACATGATCAGATGAGCCCATTGGAGCAGAAGAAGAGCAGCAGACATTTTCAGGGAAGTTAGTCATAACCAAGTCCAGAAGAGAAGATGCTCCGTTGACTGAGAGCCAGGTCGGGAAATTGACAGATTGTGTCAGTCCCAGTGAGTCGCAGAAGTCCTTTGCTGAGGAGCCATGGCTGGTGAGAGAGGGAACCCACACCCAGCCAACTGGCATGGTGACAATTGAAATCACCACATATGAGGAAGAGAGAGTTGGGATGGGTCGATAGAAGTTGGTCCATATTATCAGACAGCGAGATGTAGGTGGAGTCATCACTGTTTGGTGGACGGTACAACACACATATGAACAAAAGGTGGGAGCGAAGGGGAAGCCGTAGCCAAAGGTATTCCTGGGGGTGAGGTGGAGAGAGGGCAGTGCAGGGCGAGTGAGGAAGAGAGTTTTTTTTATAAAGATAGCATCCCCACCTCCAGGACGAGGCTCAGGTCTATCATACCGAAGGAGGGAGTAACCTGGGAGAGATACCAAGGAATCAGAGACATCATGAAGGAGGAAAGTTTCTGTTAAGCAGATCACGTCTGGTTTGTCAGAAGCAACCTGTATGGAGAGATCAGTCAGGTTTGAGCGAAGGCCCTGGATGTTTGAGGTCCATACCGTTAATGAAGAGGAAGGGGGAGCATCGGATACAGAACAGGGGGGGTGGAGGGGTAGCGTAAGATGTGGAAGAGGAGGAAGTGGTAGGGAGAGCTGTTGAAGGTGTGTCAGATATTTCAGAATAGCTTGGAGAAAGGGAAGAATGGGGCGGACAAAAGGTTTGATGGTAATTGGGTGAGGCACAGTGAGGTGTTATTTGAGGGGGGGAAGAGCGAGGCAGAAGGTTGGGGGAGATGAAGGTGAAAGTTGGAAGGGGGAAGAAGCGGGGAGGACGCTTTGAGGAGGAGGGGTGAGAGGGGAGTCTGGGAGGGGAGGAGCGAGGGAGAGTCTCGGAGGGGAGGGTGTGGGGGGAGTTTATGAGGGAAGGGGCAAGGGGGGAGATTTTAAAGGGATGGGTGATGGGGAAATTTGGAGGGGAGGGGCAAGGGGGAAGGTTTGAAAGAGATGGGTGATGGGGATGATTTTTAGGGGAGGGGCAAGGGGGTAGATTTGGAGGGGAGGGGTGATGGGGAAGTTTTGGAGGGAAGGGGTGATGGGGAAGATTTGGAGGGGAGGGGCAAGGGGGAAGATTTGAAAGGGATGGGTGATGGGGAAGATTTGGATTGGAGGGGCAAGGGGGAAGATTTGAAAGAGATGGATGATGGGGAAGATTTGGAGGGGAGGGGCAAGAGGGTAGATTTGGAGGGGAGGGGTGATGGGGAAGTTTTGGAGGGGAGAGGTGATGGGGAAGTTTTGGAGGGAAGGTGTGATGGGGAGGATTTGGAGGGAAGGGGTGAGATTGGATTTTAGAAAGTGTACGATTAATGGGAAACGAACATTTATTATTGCAAAATGAGTTTCTTGTGACCTTTGAGTCAAAAATACGTTTGAGGACGCTGAAGGAGGGGTGGAGTGCAGGAGAGTTTCGGGAATGTAGAAAAGAGGAACTGTAAGAGATGGAATTTTTTTTGGAATGAATAGATTTGGTGAGCAAGTCGAAAGCATCCTTTTATCGAAGAAGAAGAAAAAGGTGTTATGATATATGACAGAATACAGTTCTTCAGGGGAAAGTTTAAACATTTTTTAATTGAGCAGTGAAAACTATCTGGGGAAATGGAAAATGGAAATGGGGTTGAAACACGTGATCGAAGAACGAACGAACAAATAAGAACAACGAATAAACGAATAAGAACAACGAATAAGCACAGAGAAGGAATATAATTTTTTTGGTTTTTTTTTTTTTGTGTTGAGATTTTAAACAAGGAAATATGGGGTGAAAGACCGGGACAAAAACAGAGAACGAAAGTAATTGCAGCACAATCGACAGACCGCTGAGAGAAAAACAAAGCCTCATGGTCGGACACGGTAGCCTACTAGGCCTCAAAATACGCGACACGAATTAACCGACGATTTTGTATACATGTATGAAAAACCAACACCGAGAATCCTACTAAAGACACACTATAGGTACACACACCGAAAGATAGATACAGTTTCGACAAAAACACAATTGTGAAAAATTACTTAACTTCGAAAGCGTGAGCACATGGACAGCTTCGAAAAGACGTGATGGGGATGATTTGGAGGGGAGGGGCAAGGAGGTTGATTTGGAGGGGAGGGGTGATGGGGAAGTTCTAGAGGGGAGGGGTGATGGGGAAGTTTTGGAGGGAAGGGGTGATGGGGAAGATTTGGAGGGGAGGGGCAAGGGGGAAGATTTGAAAGGGATGGGTGATGGGGAAGATTTGGAGGGGAGGGGTGATGGGGAAGTTTTGGAGGGAAGGGGTGATGGGGAAGATTTGGAGGGGAGGGGCCAGGGGAAAGATTTGAAAGGGATGGGTGATGGGGAAGATTTGGATGGGAGGGGCAAGGGGGAAGATTTGAAAGAGATGGGTGATGGGGAAGATTTGGAGGGGAGGGGCAAGGGGGTAGATTTGGAGGGGAGGGGTGATGGGGAAGTTTTGGAGGGGAGAGGTGATGGGGAAATTTTGGAGGGAAGGGGTGATGGGGAGGTTTTGGAGGGGAGGGGTGAGATTGGATTTTAGAAAGTGTACGATTAATGGGAAACGAACATTTATTGCAAAATGTGTTTCTTGTGACCTTCGAGTCAAAAATACGTTTGAGGATGCTGAAGGAGGGGTGGAGTGCAGGAGAGTTTCGGGAATGTAGAAAAGAGGAACTGTAAGAGATGGAATTTTTTTTTGGAATGAATAGATTTGGTGAGCAAGTCAAAAGCATCCTTTTTTAGAAGAAGAAGAAAAAGGTGTTATAATATACGACAGAATACAGTTCTTCAGGGGAAAGTTGAAACATTTTTAAATTGAGCAGTGAAAACTATCTGGGGAAATGGAAAATGGAAATGGGGTTGAAACACGTGATCGAAGAACGAACGAACAAATAAGAACAACGAATAAACGAATAAGAACAATGAATAAGAACAGGGAAGGAATTTTTTTTTTTTTTTTTTTTTTTGTGTTGAGATTTTAAACAAGGAAATATGGGGTGAAAGACCAGGTCAAAAACAGAGAACGAAAGTAATTGCAGCACAATCGACAGACCACTGAGAGAAAAACAAAGCCTCAAGGTCGGACACGGTAGCCTACTAGGCCTCAAAATACGCGACACGAATTAACCGACGATTTTGTATACATGTATGAAAAACCAACACCGAGAATCCTACTAAAGACACACTATAGGTACACACACCGAACGATAGATACAGTTTCGACAAAAACACAATTGTGAAAAATTACTTAACTTCGAAAGCGTGAGCACATGGACAGCTTCGAAAAGACGTGACCTTGCCGACAAAGATCTCGCGAGATCTCGTGAGACCTTATTTGTAATGAGAAATGTATTTGTAATGAGTAAAAGCTGAATTATAGTAGTAAATTCATTGAAAAAGAGCTAAAAATGTCGGGACAGGCCCAGGGAAGGTTATAGGCTAGGTGGCGAGGCCGGTCGAGGCCGCTTCGGCCGGGCTGGGCCCATTTCGCAAGTAAAAGCTGAGCTGAATTATAGTAGTCAATCTTCTATGGCTGCAAGTAAAATCTGAATTATAGTAGTAAATTCATTCAAAAAGAACTAAAAATGCCGGGACAGGCCCCAGGAAGGTTATAGGCTTGGTGGCGAGGCCGGTCGAGGCCGCCTCAGCCGGGATGGGCCCATTTTGCAATTAAAGGCTGAGCTGAATTATAGTAGTCAATCTTCCACAGCCGCGAGTATAAGCTGAATTATAGTAGTAAATTCAATCAAAAAGAACCCGGGCAATGCCCGGTAGTAAGTAGTAGGTAGATTTTTAGGTAGTAGGTTGTAGACAGCAACCGCCCAGGGTAGTACAAGGGTGTCTCAAAATAGATGGAATCCATTAACATGATAATAATTTATTACTCAGACAAGAAACTCCAAAAAAGATTACATTTCCTGGAAGCTGATATGATAACAATAAAAAAACTGAAGATTTGAGGTCTCTAGCTCAAAGGATACATTTATTAGAGCACATGTTCCAAATGACCGCCTTCGCGCCTTAGACACACTTGAAGCCGACGAGCGAAGTTGTCAATCACCCTGACACACTCTTCCTTCCTGATGGCACGAATCTTCTGGGTGATGGCCACTTTCAGTTCAGAAATGGATTGAGAACGATTCTCATACACGTGGTCCTTCAAGAACCCCCAGAGAAAAAAATCTGGGGGGGTTCAGATCGGGTGAATGCGGAGACCACTCGGGTTCGTGGCGCCTGCTGATCAGCCGATCAGGGAATCGGTGGTCCAGCCACTCCATCGTGATGTTGGCTGTATGTGGAGTTGCCCCATCTTGTTGGAACCATTGCACATCTCGATTCACGCAACGACGTCTCCCAAGTCCCCTCCAGAACTTGTTGAGCACCACAATGTAACGCTTCTTTGTGACAGTGACTGCCTCCTCGTCTGCGTCTTCAAACCAAAACGGGCCGATTATGCCATGTTTTGAGATGGCCACCCAGGCCGTGCATTTCACAGAGTGCAAGGGCCTCTGAAGCACCTCGTCTGGGGCTTGTGTGCTATTGACAAGAACATGTCAATAGTTCTTGCTATTGACATGCCCACAGAGCAAGAAGTGTGCTTCGTCGCTGAACCAAACATCATCAAGAAAGTCAGGATCCTCTTCGATCTTGTTCTCGAACCACCCGGCACATCACAACACGTTTTGCCATGTCAGCTGGTGTGAGTTTATGCTTGATCTGGATCTTGTATGGGTACAGCTGAAGATCCTTGATCAAGATTCTTTGCGCTGACGCACGTGAAAGACCCAGCTCTTGGCTACGTCTTCAGATGGACTTTTTCGGGCTCCTTCCGACAGAATGTCTCCCCGCATTCACATGGTCAGGAGATCTTGCAGTCAGCTTCCTGCCAGAACTGGGTGTTTCTGCCTTCTTGTTGAGGTTGTTTACTGATCCAGTGGCTTGAAATTTGTGTGCCCAACGACAAATTTGGTTTTTGTAGGGATAGTTGTGAATGTGAAGTTGAACTTCCTGCGAAATTTTGCTTGCACTGTTTTGAATGATTTCGTCTCCAAATAAGTAGTGACGCAAAATATTTTTTCCTCCTTTGTCCAAGGCATTTTGATTGATAATTATTAGTTGTTATGGTCTCCTCTCTTCAAATCTGAAAAAAAAGAACAAGAACATTAATATTGGCAGAATTATTAGCAGTGACATGGGTTCCATGTATTTTGAGACACCCGTACTACCGTCCTGACTTTGGAGCGTTAAAGTGGTGCCCGGGACCATCTTACACTCTCCATGTCATGATTGCTGGTTTTACTTTCTGTCTCACTCAAACTATCGCTACCAGGCAAGCTTCACTCTCTCTTTCTCACAAACAAACATCACACACTTTTTATCATAAACTTTTCTGCTCTTCTATTTAAGGCCTGGCCTCGATGAGGGCTACATAGTCCGTGCCTGGAGACTCCAACATAAAAAAAAGAAAAAAAAAAGAGAAGGCCCAGCACGAAGGGACAGTCAGGAGCAAGAGGCCAAGGGAAGAGAAGCGAGGGAAGAGCGTGAGGGAAGAGAGAGCGATGAGCCAGCCAGCCAGCCAGCGAAGAGACAGCCAAAATAGCCCAGGGAAGAGAGAAAATGCCATTGAGCGAGTCGTTTTGTCAGTCACGGTGTGACGTCAGCCCTCCTCTCTCCCAACCAGTGCCTCGTTTCTTTGTGGTCTTTTGCGCCTTCTGACATCACCGGCGCTTGTCCTCCAATCAGCAACCTGCTTCTAAGTAGTCGTTTTGCGCATTCCGCACTGATTGGCCAAATGTTCGCGCCTTCCGCACTGATTGGCCGAGGTGTCAACAGTCGGTGGCCAATCAGTGTGCCGCTTCCTTCCACCTTCCTTTCACCAATCAGTTGCCAGCTTATTACCCCAACCAATCACACGTTCTCTTGGACGTGGCTATTGCTTGTTGGTTTTTTTTTTTTTTTTTGTATACTGAATCGAGGCTCGTAAAGAGCTAACATTTATTTCACAAACAAATCAACCAGACAAACAAAATATACAAAAAGAGGGAGCGGAAGACAAGATGGGGAGAGAAGGGGAAGCACACAACCACAACATTTGAGAGCAGGGAGAACTGTGGGAGGGAGAGGGCTTGGGGGCAGGAGGCGTGGGAAGGGGGTGTGGGGGTCGCATAGTTACGAACCCGAAGGATCGGTAGCCGACACAATTTCGGTCTTCGAGGCCGGCCGATAGGCACAGTGTGACCAGAAGGGACGAGGTTCTCCTGACCACGTGGCCCTCGACTTGGTGGGGTTTGTCCGCACAATGTGGGCGCATCAGGATGAACTTTAGCCGGGGAGTGTTTGGGCGCCCCGGTCTGATACTGCCGCCCACGCGTAGAACACCTTGTGAGCGCACGTAGGTCCCGGCGGTCCCACTGGCCTAGCGCTACCATGTTTAGACAGCGAAATCCATCCCCGGGCACCGGCACCTACTCCCGGAAGTCGAGAGAATAGCGGCGCCAGGCACGGTAGGACACCCGCGGAGCCCCGGCGGACCAGGGACGCGCGAGCCTACGCGTTAGCGTGCTACGGCGGAACCAACGGCTTCGGCCACGGCCAGGTCGATACTCGGCCCGGCCGCACCGGAAATGAACTGGTTCGACACCCGCGCTCGAGAGGTCACGGGCGACTGAGATGCATTAACAAATTAATTAATTAACTTGAGACGTCCAATTTCTAGTGTTTGGAAATTTGGAAGAGCTTGACCCTCGCCTTTCCCTTGCGAGGGCAAGGAGGAACTTAACACTTGACACTTAAGCTTAGTTTGAAGTACACCCTGACCAGCGCTCACGGTGGGACGGCAAGGCAACCAGAAGGGACGAGGTTCTCCTGACCACGTGGCCCTCGATCTGGGAAGCGAGAGGCGTTCCATTAGTGGACGCGCCCCTCACGCCCGTGGTTCTTCCAAAGTCATTGTGGCGGCGGGGAATTATTTAATGTGTGGTGCGCTAATGGGCCTATCTAATGTCTACGGGATGTATTGCCATAAGGGATACTGGGATGCTCACCGAGGGAACGACACACAAGGGAATTACCCATAATCCCTGAACTAATTCGCATTCCCCGCCCCCTCGTGGCGGGGACAAAGATACAAGCTTAATCCGACATTCGGGCTACAGAACTTATTTCATCTAGATTCCCTATCACGACAGCCGAGCATCTACCTATGCTGATTTACCTGGATCTATATCCTTTCAAGGGCTTTTGCTTCATTTTCAAGGTTTCACCTCTTTTCAATTGATGGGAAAATCCTCTGTCAACTGGCTTGTTATGTACAAGGTACCAGTTGCCAAACGCTCCGGAGACTTGCAGTGGTGATTGGCACATCACATTTTACCCTCAAATGTTTTAATACACCGAATGTGTCCACATGTCCTTGAAAAGTGCCCTTTTTGTGATGCCCAGGAAACTCTTTTAAATGCCTTTGTTGGATGCCCAAGATTGACACCACTTTTTACTGTTTTATCGCATGTCATTCAAGGGTTGGGGTTGGTTTTTACACATTGTGTTTTTATATTTGGTTTTAGTATTAAACCCAGATGTAGGTATGAATGTTTTTAAGCCAACTTTTTAATTTCTGAGGCAAAACTTGCTCTATATGTGTCCAGGAAGAGGAAAATCCGGAACAGTGTTGTTCCAGTGGATGACGCTTTAGTCTTTTTTTAGGTCCTTGGTGTCGTCTCGTCTGAACCTGGAATTGTCTTTTGATAACTGTGGGGACTTCCAGAAACGATGGTGTGTTCGGCGTTCCTTGTGCAGTTTAACTGACGGAGTCCTTACAGTAAACTTGTTAATATAGAATTGCTTTCTTATTTGGTTTAATGTGAAATGTTTCAAAATTGTACTTTTTATGGCTGTATATATCAATTTTTATTTGCTGTCTGTATTTATTTGCATCCATGATTTTTTCGAACCGTCTGTGTTTGTACAAATGATTTCATGACCTGTAAATTTATTTTTTTTACCTGTCTGCGTTGGTGGAAAAGGTTTTTCCTTCAAGAAAAAGGAATGAAATCTCTCTCTCTCTCTCTCTCCCTCTATCATGTGATTCTTCCTTTCACATGGCTTGGTGTGTTGTTGTGTCTGTGGCCCTACTCTTGGTATGCTGTTATTTTACCTTTTGGCTCTTCACCATTCCATCAGCTTAGATTTGGTATCAATATTGTTATGCAACTGGCCTAATATTTCCCAATTTGAAGCGTTTAATAAAAATGACTCACCCAACTTCATTGGTGAGAACCTTTGTGGATCAGGATGTCTGTATCTCGGACAAACAGTTGGCCAATTGTGTTTCACGAGACCATTTGCGTTTCAATTGATCGTTTCATTTTTAAATGTAGGCGATTACTTTTCAAAGCCGACCACAATGTGCTCTTGTGAATATTCTTTTACCTTCACGTGCTTCACATGTACTGATTTTTGTGTGCAGGAATTACTTCTCAGGGTTTGGTGATCAAAGCTGGTGCATTGACTGAAGGTGCTTCATATATAATCAGTGCTCTTGTGTCTGTCGGCTCAGATTCTGCGTCTGCATCCATTACTGTGAACGTCAACCTTTCGCCATACAACGGCACATGTTCAGTGGCTCCAGCTTTGGGTTGGTATTTTCTTTGTATTGTGAGCTAAGATCTAGCTTTTGTGCAAACCTTTAAAGAGCGGCGTTGTTAATCAGATCTTTAATTGCATTTCAAACAGATAGTATAGAAAAATACAAATTCCAGATTATTGTACACAAAAGTGTTGGTGTTGTGCAGTATTTTTGCAACCAACTTATTGCAAATACACAACTGTCGATTGTAGGAGCTTACCATTACATTTGGAAACTAGAAATTACATTGGGAAACTAGAACGGCACCCGGTAGAGCGCATACCCCCGCCAGGCTGAACAGTCTGTGTTTTGTATCCCACTGATAGGCCGGATCTGGATTACGACCTGAACCAAAATCTAATCGGCTTGTTCTTGTCACCTAACCAGCTCATCCCCCAAGTTTATTCATAACTCGTGCATAACTTTTTTGAATATCATGTTATATATCACTTTTCACCCGATCTCTCAATGGTGAAGAATCACTTAAAAATTAAATAATTCTCGTATCCGAATCCATATTCAGACCTTCACCAAAATTGAATCGATTAGTCCTTGTCACACACACAACCTGTCCACCAAGTTTCATTCAAATCCGTCCATAACATTTTGAGATATCCTGATAAATATCGGTTTTGCCCCTATCACTCAATGGTGACGAATGACTTAAAAAATTATCCTATCCGGATCCGGATCTTCACCAAAATCGAATAATTTCGTCCGTGTCACATACACTACATCTCTGCCAAATTTCGTCCGAATCCGTCCACAACGTTTTGAAATATCTTGTTCAGAGACAGACAAACAAACAGACAAACAGGCAGGGGTGAAAACATAACATCCATCCACCTTCGGTGGTGGAGGAAAAGAGGTGAGGTGCTACAATGAGTTATATGATTTTGTGTAAACATATGGAGTATTGTAACTACTAGCGTACACGCTCCGCATTCCTCACCACACGTCGTTTCAGAGGGATAGTCATCTTTGACCATTTCGGTGTCTTTTGTGTCTTCATGGTGTTTTGGGTCTTCAGGGTCTTTTGGATCCTCTGGGCCTTATAAGGGTCTTTGGGGTGTTTTGGGTCTTTGGGGGCTTTTGTTTCCTCTGTGTCTTTAAGAGTCTTTGGAGTATTTCGAGTCTTCGAGGTATTTAAGGGTATTTTGGGTCCAAATGGTCTTTAAGCGTCTTTGGGGTCTTTAGGGTGTTTTGGGTCTTGTGGGTCTACGGGGTCTTTTAGGTCTTTTGGGTGTTTTGCTTATTTGGGGTATTTAAGGTTATTTTCGGTCTAAATGGTCTTTAAGGGTCTTTGGGGTCTTCAGGGGGTTTTGGGTCTCTGGGGTCTTGTGGGTCTACTAGGTCTTTTGGGTGTTTTGGTTATTCGGGGTCTTTTTGGGTCTTCCTGGTGTTTTGGGTCTTTTGGGTCTTAAGGGTATTTTGGTTCCTCTGGATCTTTAAGGGTCTTTTTGTGTCTTCGAGGTCTTTTGGGACTTCTAGGTCTTCGGCACCATTTGGTTCTTCAGGGTCTTTTGGATCCTCTTGGCCTTTAAGGGTATTTGGGGTATTTTGGGCCATCGGGCTCTTTTGGGTCTTCAGGATGTTTTGGGTCTTCAGGGTGTTTTGTGTCTTCGGGGTGTTTTGAGTCTTTGGGGTGTTTTGGGTCTTCGGGGTGTTTTGGGTCTTCGGGGTGCTTTGGGTCTTTGGGGTCTTTTGGGTTTTTGGGTATTCAGGGTCTTTTTGAGCCTCAGGGCCTTGAAGGGTATTTTTGGTCTTTGGGGTGTTTTGGGTCTTTGGCATCTTCAGGGTATTTTGGGTCTTCAGGGGTCTTGGTGGTCTGAAGGGTCTTGGGGGAATTAAAGGGTCGTCAAAGGTCTGAGGGGTCTCAGCAGTCTTAACGTAATTAAGAGGGTTAATTAAGAGGATGTTCATTTTTTTTTGAAGAAGAAGAAGACGTTTTCGTCGCATATAAACATGACGACATAACGACATAACCATACACGTTTGCTCTATTATAATAAGATGTCTTGCTTTAAATACGTAATCATGTTTTTGCAATTTTCAACAGGAGTTGCCCTTCAAACGCAGTTTGTGTTTGAATGTGAGAATTGGCTTGATGAAGGTGATGAGCTAAATCGAAATTCTACCGATGACGGTGTTGACCTAAGATACACAGTTGTTGCAAATTCAGGAGGCACAAGGTATTTACTGAGCAGTGCTCAGAAATCAATCACACCACCATTATCCCTTCCTGAAGCGAATTCACAAAACGACTATTTGCTTCCTGTGGTTATAAAAGTTTGCGACAAATTCGTTCAATGCACCAGTGTTGACATGCGTATCAAGGTGAGTGTCACCTAGATTTATGAAGATAATAAAGTCATCAAATTTGCATAATAAAACAACAACAGCAGGTACATTTTTGTGTTGGTCATAACTAAGTTTGATGAATCCATTTTCTTGTTGTTGCTTGCAGGTGCTTCCACCACCTCCAGAGTTTCTCAATAATTATGTCAATGACATGAGGTCGAGCACTGGTACTTTTACCACCATGTTACATCTAGAGGATGCAAAGTCTGCAGTTCAGGAATTACTTAAAGTTTCAGCATTCATCAGTGAAATGAATAATCCTGAAGTGAGACTCTTGAATAAACCCAAAACCCAGATACTTTTTATATCGTAATATTGTTAAGATTAACGCGAAGTGAAAAGTGGGGTTAAGCAATTGCCTCACTGTCTGTGTGTCTGTCTGTCTACTGACGTCACTCGTTGATTGAGCAACGACTCAATTCCAATTGAATTAGATATTTTGAACACCGTAGAACACAAATCGGAACATGAATTGGAACACGAACCTGAACACGAACCTGAACACGAACCTGTGGTTTAACGGCACCTAGGCTCTGAATTTGGCAAATAGTACAGTGTGGCGGGCACAAGGGTTAATAATTCCGCGCACCTGTGGGTGGCGCGAGCGTCCAGGCGGGGAACTGAAATGCATGCCCCGCCTTTCGGCCGATCGGCCACGCCCGGGGGCAAGGCGTGGCCTCGGGACATATATGCGGGCTTTAAGCTCGAGCCCGCCCAGTGCTGATATGCGAGCTCTTAATAAAGACTCTTGTTTGTATCCACGCGTTGTGGCCTACCTCTCTGGCAATCGAGTCGTGTGTGCACAGCACAACAGAATCTCGTCCCGATTGCGCATGCGCACAGATGAGTGAGGTGATCGTGTTTACTCTGTCGGCCTGTCTGGCGGTCAATCAAACCTGAAAATCATTCCAAACAGGAAATGTACTGTTTTTAGAGATGTAAAAAAGGACACAAACACCAGGCACAAATAAATAATTTAATGTGTTAAATAAGGTGATGCATCAAGGGCAGTGAACTTCCGAAAAAAGGGTTTCTTTTCTACAGCCTTTAAAATCCTTATTTTATTTCACTTCAATTATTAGTCCCTTACCGGTGTACACCGGAGGGGACTTTGGGTTTGCACGCCGTCCCTCCGTCTGTCAGTCTGTCCGTCCGTCTGTCCGTCTGTCCATCTGTCAGTCTGTCAGTCCGTCACGCAAAGAACAGTTTTCCGGACTTCTTTTTCTAAACTCTTAATGCTAATGATTTCAAACTTGGCACATGGTTTCCTCATGATAGGTTACAGATCAAGTTCGAACTTCACGGCGTTTCGATCATTTTTGACAAAGTTATGGCACTTTGAACTTTGGTAATTTCCCCAACAATTTTCCGGACTATAATTTGGAGTGCAGTAAGTCAAAGCTGTTAATATTCCTTGTTTTAACTCCAATTTACATTCTTTTTCCACTTTTAGTGAGAAGTAGGGGTCTGTGCAACCATTCATGAACTTTATTTGGTGCAAATCAGATAATTTTTAGCCGAGTTACCTCAGACCATGAGTTGGTAATTATATAATTCACACAGTGCAATACGTGCAGGCCGCTCCACGGAGCGACCTTGCGGGCTTATTTTAACTCTGATTTACATTCTTTTTCCCTTTATTGAGTAGTAGGGGTCTGTGCAACCATTCATGAACTTTATTTGGTGCAAATCGGATAATTTTTAGCCGAGTTACCTCAGACCGTGAGTTGGTAATTATATAATTCACACTGCCGGTAGGGGACATGTATTGCAGCGCAATACTCAGAATGCTTGTTTACTTGGACATTGTAGAGCACAAATCGCCTTCTTGTCACTTCATAAACCTCCAGTTTAGGAGTTTTTTAAACAAAATCTGATTTTTATGTCATCTTGACAAATCAAATTTGCCGCTTGCACTCTCTGCATTGGGAAATATCAAGATTCGGTCAAAATGGTGACTCCTAGGAAATAGATTGTGCTCGGAAACACAAAGCAAGAGTATAAGTGACCCTTTCCTTGTCCCTTTTCCAAGGTGCCAAGTGTGAGGAGAGGGTGGGTGAGTGCTGAGGTGTGTTGGGGATGTTAGGACATCACCTTGAACAATTGTTCCTGGCTTATTATTTGAATTCCAGTGTGTTGGACAAGAATATGGATCATTGTGTTAAGATGGACGTATCGTTTTATAAATTTGTCATGATGGCTTCCAGAGCGTCGGCTTTGATAGGAATGCTTTTCCATACGAATGAACGTTGTTTTGAGATTTTTTCATAATTTGGTTTTTTGAGATGCCCTAAATGTTATGCTAGTTTTTTTTTTTTTTTTTTTTTTTTGTTTGTTTGTTTGTTTTTTGTATACAAGTTCGAGGCTCGTGAAAGAGCGAACATTAATCACACAGAAAGACAAACCGACACATAAAACATATAACATAGGGAGCGGTAGACAAGATGGGGAGAGAGGGGGAAGGACACAAACACAACATTTGAGAGCAGGGACCGAGAGACATGGAGACATCGAGAGATCTGAGAGAGGGCGAGGGCTTTGGGGGGGGGGGGGGGCGTGGGAAGGGGGCAGTGGGAGAGGTATAAAACATATGGACCCTGCCAGGACTTACAGGAAAGAAGTTGGAATTTCAAACAAGGTGGATCTGGGGTGAATTAGCGGGGGTAGAAAAGATCAAGGTTTTGGATGGGGGAAGATAAGAGATGGTGGTGAACAGCTGTTTTAAAGACCTGGAGGGAGGAGTGGGATTGAAGGGAGTGAGGTAGTTTGTTCCAGAGGCGGGAGAAAAGAGGAATGAAAGAGTGAAGGTGAGCGGAGAGCCGAGATTTCGGCAGTTTAACCATCAGAGGGTTGCTGGCAGATCTTGTGCGACCTGTAGGAATATTTGGGGGACAGAGCACAGAGAGAGCTGGGGGTGCAAGGCCGGAGAGGAGTCGGTAGAAGACAGAAAGACCACCTACCTGCCTGCGGTGAGTGAGTGAAAGGCCCTCAGAGATAGCTTCATCGCGGGAGATTCCAATAATTCTGAAATATAGTGTTTTATATTGTTATTTCTTTTTAAACTGAAGAGGGTTTTCGGCACTACGAGTGTGGCCAAGTTGACATAAAATCTGCGATATGAGTTTGCTTACAAGGAGCTTTGATGCAGGAGGAGGCCGTTGGGTCCCTTAACTCTTAGAATATTAGATGCAGGCGTCAAAAATCCTACATCAATGCAGTTATTGGGCCTCGGAGGCCCAACGGATGTATTCGTGGTTTTTTTTTGTTTGTTTGTTTTTATAGATTTTTTTTCTTTAATATCCTTTTTCAATCCAAGTCGATGCACATGGATGTGTATTTGCTCAGAAAATGTGAATCATTGATCCTATTAGTTGGAAGAATCCCATACAAGTAATGAATCTTTTTGTTGTTGTTTTTGCAACAAAAAAAAAATTGTGCTTGGTTTTTCAACTTTTTTTCTCAAAAACGTTGAGGCTCATGGAGGAGTATTTGCTCAAAAAAAAATGATGCACTAATCCTTTTATTTAGAATGTATATGTCCACAACTGTCAAAAATCCTACACCTATGCAACCATTGGGCCTCGGAGGCCCCACGAATGTATTCATATAAAGTTTTTAAATTTTCATATTTTTGTCACTGAATTATTTGTAACCAAGTTATTGGAGCATATAATGAGGCTCATATCAAGAAAATAATGATATAACATAGTGGTACAACAACATTTATGCGGGGCCTGGAAGGCCCCAGGCCTGCATTAGTGTCGGATTTTTGGGGTTATAAGTGAAGAAAATATTTTCCCACGAGCCTGAATGAAAATTTTTCTTTATTTATGTCACTGAATTTTGTGTAACAACATGAAAGTCGGTGAAAATGAGGCTCATTCCCAAAAAAAATTGTACAACATAGTTTTTGCAACAAAAAAAACCTTGTGGGCCTCTGAGGCCAAATTACTGCATCCAAGGGTTAAAGCCTTTGATAGCGTTTCCAACCTATGGTTTTGTCCGTGCTCTTTCCTTTTTTTAAATGCTGAACATCAAGCAAGGAAGCAGCACATATTACTTCCTATTCCGGTTTTTTAATTTTGGTAAGATTCGCCCAAGGTCGAGCTCAAACTGTCAACCCTCCAGATTCGGTGAATGCTCTAACGATTACACCACCGAGTCTGGTTGACTTTTTTGGGGTAAAATTTAAGGTTATTATGATTTAAAAAGTGCAACTCAAGGGTACAAACGGAATACTCCTTTCCTGGAACATTTAGAATGCGCCCCTTATTAATTGTGGACACAATTTTCAATGCTTAACTGCTTTAGCCGCTCCTCAATTGTACAATGTTAAGACTGGTTTGACAATTAGTAAGGGCATTTTATGAGATATTTCACAAATCTGTTAACTAAATTGTTACCAAAAAATTTCTTCACCAATATGTTTGTAAAGGTGTGTAATAACATGTGTTAAAATGTTGAAGTTCAACTCCCGTGGGAAACCCAGAAAAAAAGCTGTTGAATTCGGGTACCGAAAAATTATTTTCGAGAATTTTTATTTTTTTTAATCGGCCCTTAAGTAACTTATGAGGGGTCAAATAAGGGTTTTTCATGATTCTGAGTTGATTGTTAACATTTATATTTTCACTTTTACATTTACACACAAAGTAGCTTTTATTTCACATACATATATAATACTCAAGAGTTATTTCTCATTCACAATGTCAGAAGTTTCAACAGTCATTGTCTATGTCTTCTTCAGACTCAACAACATCATGACTGCAGTTTCTGCATGTAATGCCATCACAGACTCCACAGGCCGAGATGCACGTGACCCCATTCTTCTTGCAGCTGCATCGCCGGTTGCTGCAATCTCCATGACAATTACAGCTCGTGAACTGCAATAGCTCCTCAGGAGCCGTGGGGTCCAGTGTTGGAACTGGCTCATACCCATGCACACCTAATTACTTCGCTGCCCAGAGTGTGTCACCTGGAGTGAGGAGTGGCTGATCATGAGCCAGGGAGGAGGAAAGCTCAGCGAGGGGGAGAAACATGATCGCGTTCGTTCCTATCTGTTTCCTGTTCGTAAATGGAATAATCTTTACTTCAGTTCCTCTCAGGATCTTAGCTTTGTCGAGTGCCTTCAACTTCACCCGGGGGAAAGCTGCTGTTGTCTGTGGATCTGGCAAAGGTGGTGCCGGAGAGGTGACTTCGATCCAACCCATTGAGTGAAAGGGAGTGTTTCTGTGAATAGAGACAATGTTTAAATCTATATTGTCTCCAACAAACTGAGTGACTGCATTGTTTGTTTCCCCAACCTCCATAAAGACCACCTGATCATTACTTGACAATTCACTTCACTGGCTGGCACTTTGGCTGTCATCACTGATTGATCCTCAAGTGCAGCATCAACCGCAACCTCATCATTGATCTGTTCATCGGTTTCCTCCACAATGGTGTCAAGAGTGCCAGAAGTATCTGGAACATCATCTCCACTCCTACTATTAAGGAAGCAGTATTTGTAGTTTTGTGTCTCCGTGTAAGACTCAGTGTATACCAGCCGGTGGAACTTGTTGAGCATCCATTTTGACCCAAATCTATGATCAAGTTGTATGGCAAGCCCCATTTGGTGTGGCAATACTCCAGACCGAGGTCGACAGGCCTTAATAAAATTCTGCCCCCAAACGGCAACTCTTTCGTCTGTCTTGACAATCGGTCTCAAGAACATCTGAAGGCTTGCAGGAACAAGTGTCAGCTGACTATCGATGTCAGTCATACTGTGTGTGGTGGGGTATGACTTTGGACCTAAATCAATCAAGGCAATATCATTGGATATGAACTTGAGTGCCGTCTTTATGATCTGAGTCTTCTCATCTCCATGGTCAAGATTAGCATGATGCTCTCGCAGAATATTGTCGGTGCCATCTTTGAGACAGAGTACATCTGCCCTTCTTTCCTGTGTTGTGAAATACAAGGTGTCTTCGTATTTCTCTAGAAGTTTTATCTTTAGCCAATGCTTTGAATAAGAAAGGCTCTTCTCTGGTGACTGATCAAACTCCTGCAGCTTTTCATGGACTTGGTCCATGTTCATTACCCCATGCTCTAATTCTGAGTCTAACCATTCGCAGAATTCAATAAAAACTGCCTCTCGCTCCTCATCAATACTCCTCTGTCCTCTCTTCCTTTTTCCTTCCTCATCAGTCTTGGACAAACTGTCACCTCTCGCAAACATAAGTTTGCATCGCAAATGGTACAGTGTTTCTTCTGCTACCAAGTCGTTGATCCCTTCCAGGCGTCCAGTGACTTCAGTGCCCCAGTTATCCCCGCGACTCCGTGCTGTCTTCAGCAAGCTTGCCTTCAGTGTATCTGCAGTCAAATTATCTGGCACTCTGTATTTCTTTCTAGCTTGTGCTGGATTATTTTTGTAGAGCTGGGCTGGTTGGTTGCAAAGAATGCATACATCCTTATACAGGAGGTCAACTGACTGTGATCTTCTAGAACTGCAGCCAGTTGATGAACTGAACTCACAAGTAGTGCGTCTTCTCTTCAACTTTGATGACTCTTTCTCTGCCTTTGATGCTTGAGCTGACTTCTTGGTGGTTGCAACAAAGTTGTTGTACAGATCATTTTTACACTTCTGGTGGTACCTCAGTTTTCCTTCCTTTTGAGCCTCCTTCATACGTTCCACAACAGTAACATTTTCGACAGTTTCTGCTTGTTTCAATAAAGTTGAGTATCCCTTTGGAGTTGCCTGTATGAGCCTTTCAGCTGGTGTATCCGAGCGTGCACAGATGAAGCAATTGAGCACAGGTGGAGTAACGTCTTCATCCATATTGCTAGACTCCATGTCCTGCAAAGTAGAAAATGAGATATATTTAGAAATTATTTTTCCACAAAGGAGTGTCTGTGGTGAAACATAAATGTTAACAATCAACTCAGAATCATGAAAAACCCTTATTTGACCCCTCATAAGTTACTTAAGGGCCGATTTAAAAAAAAAAAAATTCTCGAAAATAATTTTTCGGTACTCGAATTCAACAGCTTTTTTTCTGGGTTTCCCACGGGAGTTGACCTTCAACATTTTAACACATGTTATTACACACCTTTACAAACATATTGGTGAAGAAATTTTTTGGTAACAATTTAGTTAACAGATTTTCATATGTTTCCCTTCCTAAATGTTGTGTATGATGGTGGCGAGTAGGTGAAAAGGTCAACCATAATTGCTTCCATTTTCTGAATCCATTATTATACCCCATTTGACTTAGTCCGAAACGGGGGATTATGGATTAGGTCTCATCTGTCTGTTCGTCCTTCCATGCGTGTGTGCGTCTGCAACCATATCTCGGAGATGTATGGAACAATTTTGTTCATACTTGGTATGAAAGATAATAAATGATGGTATAGATGTGCACATCATTTTGTTTCGCTATACGATCGAATTTGGCCGACTAGTGGCCATTTTAGTTCGAAAAATCCAGATGTTTTAACACGTCCTCAACCATTTCCTGGATATGCATTTACCGATCTAGTTTAAACTTGGCACACAGATAATGATGGCTTACACGTGCACGCCATTTTCTTTTGAGATATTATCCAAGATGGTCGACTGGCAGCCATTTTGTTACTTAAACGTGTCCCCAACCATTTCTTGAACATACATGGTCCGATTTTGTTATATCATGGCACAATCAGAGTACATGATGGCATACACGTGCACCTAAATTTATTATGAGATCTGATCAAAGATGACCGACTGGGAGATTGGGGTCCATTTCAGTTGTAAATAAAACCCGATATTGACCACGCCCTCAACCATTTCTCGGACAAACATTTTTCCGATCTTGTTCAAATTTGGCACACAGACAATGAATGATGGGTTACATATGCACGCCATTTTTTTTTTAATATCAGATCCGAGATAGCCAACTGGCGGCCATTTTGTTATTTCAAGGTGTCCCCTACAATTTCTCGGAAATGTATGGACCGATTTTGTTCAAACTGGACACAAAGACAATACATGAAAGTATACATATGCAGAGTATACATATGCATATACCCGGTGTGTACCCCGGTTTAGAATAGGTACACCGTATCCCTGCATGTCGTAATAGGCGACTAAAAGGGTTGGCGTCAGGAAGGGCATCCGGCCATAAAAACATTGCCTCAAAAAGAGAACCATGACAATTACAACTACATATGGGCAGGGTACAGCCCGAAGTACCCCGTGGGGGACCCCACTCCCTCTTGTCAAAACTCAAGGTGGGGAACCCGATCGAAGCAAGGGTGGAAATCACTCCATTTATGACGACAAAACGTCTCATGCCCGACATGGAGATCAGTTTCTGAGGTTTGGGACATGGAATGTAGGGACAATGACAGGGAGATCAGGAGAAGTGGTGGAAGTATTGGTCAGAAGAAGAGTGGACATATGTTTTGTGCGGGAGACGAGATGGAAGGGAAGTGGTGTGAGAATGGTGAAGGGTAGGCAGGGACAGCAATACAAGTTTGTGTGGCAAAGGTGCCCAGAAGGCGTGAATGGTGTTGGTGTCCTGTTTTCTGAGGAGTTTGTAGACAGTGTTGTGAGTGTGACTCGAGTGAGTGAAAGATTGATGATGGTGAAAATGATGATTGGAAAGCTCTTGGTGAACGTCATCGCGGGATATGCTCCGCAGGTTGGTCGGAGCGATGAAGAGAAGGACAAATTCTGGTGTGCAATAGAGAAGCTGATGGAAAACGTGAAAGATAAGGAAGTTGTTGGGGTAGGAGGAGACCTAAATGGACATGTGGGAAGGAGTATGGACGGTTTTGATGGAGTTCATGGGGCTGACGGATATGGTGTGAGAAATGGAGAAGGTGAAAGGATTTTGGAGTTTGCTGATGGAGCTGATTTGTTGATTTGTAATACTCAGTTCCAGAAAGAGGATAATAAGCTTCACTTAATAATAAGATAATAAGACAGAGCTCACCTTCACTCTTTCATTCCTCTTTTCTCCCGCCTGTGGAACAAACTCCCACACTCCCTTCAATCCCTCTCCTCCCTCCAGGTCTTTAAAACAGCTGTTCACCACCATCTCTTATCTTCCCCCATCCATAACCTTGATCTTTTCTACCCCCACTAATTCACCCCAGATCCACCTTGTTTGAAATTCCAACTTATTTCCTGGAAATCCTGGCAGTGTCCATATGTTTATACCTCTCCCACCCCCCCCCCCTTCACATGCCTCCCCCCCTTCACATGCCTCCCCCCCTTCACATGCCTCCCCACCCCTTCACATGCCTCCCCCCCCAAAGCCCTCTCCCTCCCACAGATCTCTCGATGTCTCCATGTCTCTCGGTCCCTGCTCTCAAATGTTGTGTTTGTGTCCTTCCCCCTCTCTCCCCATCTTGTCTACCGCTCCCGATGTTATTTGTTTTATGTGTCTGTTTGTCTTTCTGTGTGATAAATGTTCGCTCTTTCACGAGCCTCGATCTTGTATACAAAAAAAAAAAAAAAAAAAAAAAAAAAAAAAAAAAAAAAAAAAAAAAAAAAAAAAAGCTTGTTACATATACGTCAGGTGGGTAGACGACAACCATTGACTACCTGCTGGTGCATAGGCGAGATAGGGGGCACCTCCGGGACATAAAGGTGATCCCGGGGGAGGAGGCTGTTTCACAGAACCACTTGGTTGTCTGCGACATAAGGGTGAAAGGTGCGAGGAGAGCTCGGCGAGTGAAGTACCAACCGAGAATGAAGGTGTGGAGGTTGAAAGAGGTGACAGTGAGGGAGGCATCAAAAGAGAGGCTGAGTATGGTCGAGGATGATGTGGTTGAGCTTGAAAGTGGTTGGATGTCAATGAAAGATAGTCTGTTGGGAGCCGTTGGTGAGGTATGTGGATGGACAAAAGGACCACTGAGGCACTGGGAAACATGGTGGTGGGATGATGAAGTTGGAAAGAAGATTGACGAGAAGAGGAAGAAGTTCAAGGAGTGGCAGAAGGGGAAGGGTATGGGGGCAGAAAAGGCAGAGCATGGAAGTTATAAGGCAGCCAAGAAGGCTGCAAAGAAAGAGGTTGCAAAGGCGCAGGAGGCATGTAGGAAAATGTTCGGAGAATGCTTGGATTTGGAAGAGGGTCAGAGAGTGGTATTCAGGATTGCAAAGCAGATAGCGAAAGAGAGGTGTGATGTGATGGGGGTGAGTTGCTTGAAGGATGAAGTGGGGCAAATCGTTGTGGACCAAGATGGAATTAAATGAAGATGGAAAAGATATACGGAAATGCTGTTGAATACAGAGAATGAATGGGATGGCAACATAGAGAGTAACCCAGTTTTAGGACCGGCAGAGAAGATAACCGAGAAGGAAGTTGAGGAAGCGATAAAAGCAATGAAGAGTAGAAAGGCGGGAGGGCCGACGGGAGTTGTGGGAGATATGTTGAAGGCAGCAGGAAATTGGGGTGTGAAGAGAATGACAGAGATCGACAGAGATCTGCAATCTGGTGGTGAAAGAAGGCCGCATTCCAGTGGATTGGGAACTGAGTACCCTCGTCCCTCTACACAAGGGGAAAGGTGACCCTCTGGACTGTGGCTCGTATCGAGCGATAAAGTTATTGGAGCATGGAATGAAGGTATTGGAAAGGGTGTTGGAGAAGAGGATAAGGAAGAAAGTGAAGATTGATGAAATGCAGTTTGGATTTATGCCAAGAAGAGGAACGACAGACACGCTTTTTATTTTGAGGCAGTTGCAGGGGAAGTACATGGAGAAGAGGAAGAAGTTGTTTCTTGGGTTTGTTCATCTGGAGAAAGCATTCAATAGGGTTCCACGTGAAGTAGTGACATGGGCATTGAGGAAGTTAGGAGTGGAGGAATGGTTGATCAGAGTAGTGATGGCAATGTACAAAAGAGCGCGCACAGCTGTAAGGACAAAGGACGGGAACAGTGGTGAGTTTGAGGTGAAGGTGGGAGTGCATCAGGGGTCGGTACTAAGTCCACTACTATTTGTATCTGTGATGGGGGTGCTGGCTCGGAACATAAATGAGGGATTAACGTGGGAGTTGTTGTATGCAGATGATCTGGTGTTGATTGCAGTAAGTATGGATGGACTGAAGGAGAAGATGAACAAGTGGAAGGAATGTATGGAGACAAAAGGTCTGAAGGTGAATATCGGAAAAACGAAGGTGATGGCAAGTGGTAAAGCATGTGGTGAGGTGGAAAGAACTGGGAAGTGGCCGTGTGCTGTGTGCAGGAAGGGTGTCGGAGTGAATTCCATTCAATGTACAATGTGTGCCAAGTTGGTTCATCAAAAATGTAGTGGTTTGAGAGGGTCATTAACCAGTGTGGCAGCTACATTCCAGTGTAAGGTGTGCATAGAGGGAGCTGCAGATGGAGGAAATGTTGAGTTCGATCTTGGAGACGGCATGAAACTGGAAGGTGTGAAAACATTTTGTTACCTAGGAGACATGCTGAATGGAGAAGGTGGATCAGACTCGGCAACGGTTGCTAGAGTGAGATGTGCATGGAAGAAGTTTCGGGAACTGAGTGGCGTGCTGACGAGGAGGGGAGTGTCGTTGAAGCTGAAGGGAAAGGTGTATGCTGCATGTGTGAGAAGTGTTATGATTTATGGGAGCGAGACATGGGTAATGAACGTAGAGCAGCAAAGAAGGCTGGAAAGGGTGGAAATGTGAATGGTTCGGTGGATGTGTGGAGTATCGTTGAGAGAGAAGAAGACAAATGATGAATTGCGAAAGATGATGGGAATAGAGCCTGTGACGGATGCTGTGAAGAGAAACGGGTTGAGATGGTTTGGTGATGTGTTGAGGAAGGATGAAAGTGACTGGTTGAGAAGAGTGATGGAAATGAATGTAGAAGGAAGAAGAGGACAGGGAAGACCGACAAAGACTTGTCTGAAGATGGTCGAAGAAGAAATGCGGGCAAGGGGGTTAACAAGGAGAGATGCAGAAAATAGGGCAAAATGGAGAAGATTGTCATGGGGACCGCAAGGCTCACCTCCGCTCTAGCAGGGACAATGGCCTTAAAATGCATGTTGTTGTGTTGTATACATATGCAGAAGGTTTTGTTTTGTAATCTGACCAAAGATAGCCGACTGACGGCCTTTAACTCCGCACAGCAAAATTACTAAAACCACGGGGGCGATGACATTTTATCCCTTTTTCTTCTTTGTTTTCGAACAAAGCATGCCTCATAACAATCTTGCATAATCCATTGAAAAATGGAATGATATTATCCACAACCTCTTATTGTTGAGTTGATAATGTGGATAGATATATGTTCTGGAGACTATTTGATTTGGTAAAAATTCAAATTGGTGATAATTACGACTTTTGTAATTATTTTGGCTATGGCTTTACTAACCCCCAATTTTATAGTCCAAGACATGGAAACTGTTTCAAGAAAATACTGTCACTGTATCCTTTACAAACTGCCCCAAACTTTGTGTGTATTGATCAAGGATCATCTGTTTCTTTGAGCAGAGTCTGTGCAGCGTATTCTTTCTCGGAAGGAGTCAATTTTAATCAATTTGAATGAGTTAGTTAGTATAAGAAAATGGATGTGTTTAATTGCTATATATATATATATATATATATATGATACAGTATAAGTTATAGCTCCAATTGACCAAAGTTGTTTTCAAAATTGTCCTACAATATTTGATTTGGAAATAATTGTTCCTTGAATTGTTTGTTTACTGTTGAATTTTAATCGTCAAGCATTTGAATTGTTGAGCGAGCACTTCTGATGTATGCTGGTCTGGCCTATTACTTCTCATTTCAATTGTGATTTGGTTGAAAATTCAACTTCTCCCTCCTTTAAATTGGTGGAAATATAAATAAAATATAATGTGTGCAAATAAACCTGTGATTGGTCTTTGGGAAATATGCAAGTATTTTACAACAACTTAGCCATCCACATGGTGATTTCACTTGCTGATACCTTTGTATTGTTGCTTTCCCATTTGCAATTTTCAGGTTTTAAACTTCTTCATTGGTACTTTGAATACACTAACAGCACAGCTGTACACAGTTGAAGACGTTTTTCAGTTTATATCACTCTTAGAATTACTGACATCACATCCGCTTGCAATTGATGCTCAGTCACAGGTAAGCAACATGCATATGCAAGTGCAATTAATTGAAAAAATGGTTTCTTGTATTATCTTTTTGATTTACCTTGGCACAACTTGGAGCGTTCAGTAGCCGATTGCATAAACATTTGTTGCAATGCCCTCAGCACTCAATATCGATCAATTAATTAATTATGGGGTGTGATATCCCTTCCATCGAGAGCCGATACTCCAGTCGAGTAGTGAAAATAGTGAAAGCTATCGTCCGAGATGAGTTACCCGCAGTACGCCATATTTTTTAACTTCTCCATTCGGGTAACCGTTACTGTTCTATCAAGACCGACTCGAATCACTTGGAGGAGGACAACTTTTACCGCACTGCAATCCACATCCTCAATGCATCAATCAGTCTAAACTTTTTGTATGAGGATTTAAAGAATGGATGTGGATATTTTAAACCATGCCACTCATTTCATCGCCAAAATGTTGTTTTACACCTCTCTGCATTCATCACATTGAATGTAATGGAAAACCAAATAGTGCTTTGGAGTCATCAGAAGGAACCAGAAGAAATAAAGAGTTGTAGCGGTTACCGGAAGCATGGCACAATTACCTTGCACCGGCCGATGATGCAACCGGCGAGCGGTCACTTGTCCAGACTCGCCCGGGCGTGTCCAGACTTGCCTTTCCCGGGCGAACACTTGTCTTGCATACCACGCCCCGTTGAGAGGCGTGGCTGACCTATTTGCATACCATGCCCCGCCTGAGAGGCGTGGCTTTTTGTGTGTTGAGTTTGCCTTATAAATTGCCGCCCGTTCGATGGGCGGATTCAGTGCTTTTGAGTTATTTCGTGTTGAGCTAAAATAAATAGTCTGGCTATTTCTAAAATAGTCTAAAAGAACGCGCCGGTATAAATAGTCCATTTTGTCTGGCTTTATCGTGCGAGCACAGCTCCCACAATTGGTGACCCCTTTCTAAGAACACGGCGATGGAGTCAGCTGTAGCTTTGAAGCTCCCGGGCTTTTGGGAGTCGCACGCGGCCGTCTGGTTTGCTCAAGCGGATTCTCAATTCGCCCTGCGGAAAATTATGGAGGACACAACGCGCTACCACCATGTGGTCTCCGCGCTCAACGCCTCTACCGCTGCCCGGGTCCTGAGCTTCCTACAGCACCCGCTGAACGCCGACAAATACGGCGCGCTCAAAGGCCTACTCCTTGGTGCGTTTGGACTCACCGGGAACGAACGCGCGCGACAACTACTCGACCTCCCGGAGCTGGGCGAGGCCCGTCCATCCGAACGCATGGACCACATGCTTGCTCTTCTCGGTGACCACAGCCCGAACTTCCTCTTCCGTGAGCTGTTCCTCCGGCGGCTACCCGGGCAGGTACGGTTAGCTTTGGCTAACTCGCCCATCACGGACCCTCGCGCCCTGGCCAAGGAGGCCGATAAATTTTTCTCGGCCAGGCGACACGTCGAAGCGGCCGCCTGGAACCCTGGGCCGACCGTGGCAATGCCCGCGCCACGACCGGCGCCACCACCGGCCGAGAACGCGCCGCTGACGGCAGCGGCCGCCGCGACGCCCCGTCGACCGAACCCGACGCGTCCGCCGGAGCCTCCACCAGAGCGGACCATGTGCTATTACCATGCCAGGTTCGGGCAGAAGGCCAGAACGTGCCGCCCACCGTGCACTTTCAGCGGGTCGGGAAACGGCCAGGCCGGCGCTCGCTGCCTGCCATGAGCGTCGGCCATTCAGGCAGCCTTCTGTTTATCACAGAGTCCGGGTGGCGTTTTTTGTGTGACACCGGCGCTCAGCTGAGCGTGATACCTGCCTCGGTGCAGGACAAACAGGCCACGCTGTATGGCCCCGCCTTGGTCGCCGCAAACGGCTCCTCCATCCGCACCTTCGGTTTGCGCAGCGTCGCATTCTGCTTCGGGGGCCAGCGCTTCAGGTGGGATTTCATCACGGCGAACGTGCCCATGGCCTTGCTGGGTGCAGATTTTCTTTGCGCGCATGGGCTTTTGGTCGACGTCAAACGGTGTCGGCTCATCAACGCGGAGACCTTCAGCTCGCTCGCTTGCTCATTGAGCGGCTCTGCTCCGAACAAGCTAGCCTGCGCGTTCCCGGCCATGGACGATTTCACCCGCCTACTCGCCGGGTTTGCCGCCCTCACGCAGCCGACGTTTTCGGCCGTCGCCGTCAAGCATGGCGTCGAACACCACATCCCGACCACAGGTCCACCGGTCTACGCCAGGGCTCGCCGCCTCGACCCGGCCAAACTCGCCGTGGTGAAGGCAGAATTCGACGCGCTGGAGCGATTGGGCATTGTGCGGCGCTCGAATAGCGCGTGGGCCTCGCCCCTGCACATCGTGCCCAAACCGGGTGGCGGATGCCAACCATGTGGCGATTACCGCTGCCTCAATGACGCCACCACCCCCGACCGGTACCCGATACCACACATACAGGACTTTTCCGCCCGTTTGGTGGGGCGGGTGATCTTTTCCAAGGTCGACCTCATTCGAGGCTACCACCAGGTACCTGTCCGGCCGGCCGACGTGCCGAAGACAGCGGTAATTACACCTTTTGGCCTCTTCAAGTTCCTTCGCATGCCGTTCGGCCTTAAGAACGCGGCCCAGGCCTTCCAACGGCTGATGCACAGCATGCTGCGCGACCTCACCTTCCTTTTCGTCTACTTGGACGACATTCTCATCACCAGCACTTCCCGGGCGGAGCACCTCATCCACCTGCGCACACTTTTTGAGCGCCTCGGCCAGCACGGCCTCATCATCAACCCGGCGAAATGCCAGTTTGGCGTAACGGCCGTCGACTTCCTGGGGCACCGCATCACGAAGCGCGGGGCCGTCGCGCTGCCTACCAAGGTGGAGGCAGTCACAAGTTTCCCGCGCCCCCGCTCCATCAAGGCCCTACAGGATTTTTTGGGGATGGTAAATTTTTACCACCGGTTCGTGCCTCACGCCGCCCAACTCATGCGCCCCCTGTACAAAGCCCTCCGGGGCAAGCCGGCCAAGCATGACGTCGCCTGGACCACAGAGAGGGACGCGGCATTCACGGGCGCGAAGCTGGCCCTCGCCAATGCGACCATGCTGGCACACCCGGCGCTCGACGCACCCATCGCCCTCACCACGGACGCTTCCGACTACGTGGTGGGCGCCGTGCATGAACGGTGGGTGAACGGGGCTTGGCAACCACTGGCCTTCTTCAGCCGGCAGCTTCACCCTAACGGGCGCAAGTATAGCGCTTTCGACCGGGAGCTACTCGGCCTTTACCTGGCTGTTCGCCACTTCCGCCATCTTTTGGAGGGCCACCTGTTCACGGCGTTTGTGGACCACAAACCCCTGGTCTTCGCCATGGCCAAGGTTATGGAGCCGTGGTCGGCCCGCCAGCAGAGCCACCTCTCCGACCGTTTCCGAATTTACGACGGGACATCCGGCATGTCGCGGGCAAGGACAATGCTGTGGCCTATTGCCTCTCCCGGTCCGGCTGTCCACCTGGGTGTGGACTTCACCCACATGGCGGCCGACCAGACCGCCGACCCCACGGTGCAAGCCCTCCGGACAGCGGACACACACCCCTTTGAGGACACAGGCTCAGTTCTCCTGTGCGACGTTTCCTTGGGCCAACCTCGCCCCATCGTGCCGACCGGATGGCAGCGGCACATTTTTGACGCCCTCCACGGCCTTTCCTACCCGGGCCGGAAAGCATCACAGAAGCTCGTGGCAGCGAAATTCGTCTGGCACGGGCTCCGTAAAGACGTCCGCGACTGGGCCAATGCCTGTGTCACCTGCCAGCGAGCGAAGGTCCACCGGCACACCCAGGCCCCGTTGGCACCATTCGACATGCCCGCGCGGCGCTTCGACCACGTCAATGTGGACCTGGTGGGACCCTTTCCCTCCTCGCGGGGCTTCACCCACCTCCTCACGATGGTGGACAGGACCACCAGGTGGCCGGAGGCCATCCCGCTGGCATCAACAACATCCGCCGACGTGGCGCAGGCCTTCGTTGGCACTTGGATTGCCCGTTTCGGCGCCCCCTCGGACATCTCCTCTGACAGAGGCCCGCAATTCACCTCCGAGCTTTGGGACGCGGTCGCCCAGGCCTTGGGGGTCAAGCTTCACCGCACCACAGCCTACCACCCCCAAGCCAACAGCTTGTGCGAGCGGTTCCACCGCTCGATGAAGGCCGCTCTCAGGGCCAGCCTCCAGGATGACGGTTGGGCCGACAGGCTCCAGTGTGTCCTATTGGGCCTCCGAACGGCCCCTAAAGAGGATCTCCAGGCTTCCACCGCCGAGCTGGTCTACGGCCAGGCACTGCGCGTGCCGGGCGAATTCATCCCTGATGCCACCGGCCCCTGGTCCGTGGCTCGCCAATGCTCGGTCCTCCAGGAGGCCGCCAGGAGATTTGCCCCCGTGCCCACGTCCCACCACGGCTGCCCCCAACCCCACATCCCCCCAGCACTTCGCACTGCAGAGTACGTTTTTATCCGGCACGACACACCGGGGACTGCTCCGGCCACCATACGATGGACCTTTCCGGGTCCTGAAGAGGGACGAGAAGTCATTCATCATCGACATCGGCGGCAAGCCAGACCACATCTCCGTGGACTGCCTCAAGCCGGCCCATTTGGACCTCGACCAACCTCCACGGTTGGCCCTTCCTCCACGACGGGGCCGTCCCCCGTCAACCAAGCCCCCCGCCCGACCATCCACCGCCACGCCACCTACCACCCCCACACGAATCGCCAGGGGTCGTTTCGGCCGGGTCACCAGGACCCCCCTCAAACTGACTCTCCCGGTGCATGTTAATTCTGGGGGGGGGGGGGGGGGGCATGTAGCGGTTACCGGAAGCATGGCACAATTACCTTGCACCGGCCGATGACGCAACCGGCGAGCGGTCACTTGTCCGGACTCGCCCGGGCGTGTCCAGACTTGCCT